>NC_053142.1:1707531-1743173 GCF_016808335.1 Panicum virgatum | reverse complement strand
CCACGAGTGAAATACAAGGAAAAAACACAAGTGAACACAGAAGAAACACACAGAAGATCCTGTTCTGTGTTACACAACCAAAGAGACCCTTTTGACAAAGCAAACGGACAAACCAAGCCTGGGCACCGTGAATCCTGAACAAGGGGCCCACAAGGAGTACACCGGCAAAAGATGGGCCCAACCACCTCAAACGGGTTTCGGCCGAACCCATGGATGGGCCGAACCCCTACTGAGGCTGTTCAGGCTCAGTTTGGGGAAGCCCATGCTTATCCTCTAGAAGGCAGTTATCAGCATTCCCACCCTTATCTCACCCAAGAACTGACCTATTAGGACTATAAAAGGGGCCTCCCTCACCCCTCACCCCTCACAACACACCTACACTTGAGCTTCAATTCTCCATCATATCCTTGTAGTAGTGTCCCTGTAGGAGTTCTCCACCTAGTTGTATATTTAGAAAAGAGGAGGAGAGTGAGAGTAGAAGAGAGGAGGAGGGCCGGGCTTGTCAGAACCTCCTCAGCTTTTGTACCTCTATGGATCTGCTTCAACTCGAGCTGCATCCAGGTTATTTTTGGTATTTCTAAGATTATCATTTGTCTAAATTTAGTTCTTGCTTTATTTCACTTACGGGAATTCCGCTCGACCGAGTGCTCTAGTCCAGGTACCGGGTTAGAGTAGTAAACCATTGGCATAGACGTGGTGTCTAGGCTAGTGTTTACCTGAGTTTACGCCCAATCCCAGGATAGTTGTGGTAGCCAGGAGGTAACAGCTTTCGACCAGGCCTTTTGTATTCCACCATGTTCAGGTTGGTGTTTTTGTAGGGCTGTTGGTGGCCTGACCCTGATCACCATTTCCATGTCTTTTCGAGGATCGGAAAGGTACCGTCGCTCTGTAGTAAGTGAAGTTTAGTGAGGCCTGACCCTTTAGCTTCTTGTAATCTTAGAAGTACCTTAGGAGACCCTCTCTTCCTAACAAAAATAGTCTTTCCTGCCTTCTTTTTGGTTGACCTTGGCCCCCTTTCTAGTTTCACTTCTCGTTCCCCGTGGGAAAAATCGATACCTTGGAATACTCCGGGTGAAAGCTACAGCGGTATCCGTGTGCTTGCGGATTTATCTGTTTTTGCGTTAGTTAACAAATACCAACAAGCTTTCTGCGCCATTGCCGGGACGTAGCTGTTCTAGAATCGAAAACAAGTCATCCATGTATCCTTTTTTTACCTTTTCTTGTCTTTAATCCCTTCTTTCATTTCATCCTTATACCAAGTCACACCCTTCTACCCACCAACTCTCTATTTCCGAGGATGAGTGTCCTAGAGCCATCAACCTCTCTAAAGCCTTTCGTGGTTTCCGGTTATGAACTTGATCCTGACATCATTGCCCATGGTTCAAGGATGAACCTTCTCTAGTCTAGGAATTGAAGATCCCTACCATCCTTTGCAAGAGTTCGAGGAACTGTGTCCGTACATGGTAATCCCAGGCATGTAACAGGAAACCTTGAGGTGGAAGGTGTTCCCCTTTTCTCTCGTGGAAAGGCGGGAACATTGGTACACTCACAACGGTGAGAAGTGTGAATGGTGATTGGGAAGAGCTACGAGATGACATTTGTCTATCGTTCTCTTCCACATCCCACGAAGCATCTCAACGAGGGGTGACATCCTTGCATTTGAAACAATTAGAGAAGGAGTCCATAGGTGCAGCTTGGGCTAGATTCTCAAACCTTTTAGCATCAAGCCCAGATTGGTCTATACCCGATGACATATCCTTGCACATCTTTTACACTGGTCTAGACATGGACTCGGCTGACAATCTTGACATCACCACTGGAGGTTCATTTGTGCATAGAACTCCAACAGAAGGAAGAGAAATCCTAGATCACATCTTAGGAAACTCTTCTTCTATTGTTTATCCTTGCGAGCCTCAGCAGGAGTCCCAATCGCACCTTGAGAGCCCCTCATCAGCCGAATCCTACCCTTGCACATCCCAAGGTTTGTCTGTTGAGCCCTCTCCTGAACCGTGGACATCAAAGGAGGAAGAAATTCAACCTTCGAAGTTCTCTTCTCAACACAAGGATGATCCTTATGAAGACCTTAGAAACACCTCAAATTACCTTCGTATAGGAGACCTATGGCACCACTTTATCCTTCCAAAAAATCCATGAACAAAGAATGGTCGAAGGCAGTGAAACGCTCTTCTGAAGCAATTCGAATCAGCTCACCTTCCGCGACCATTTTTTGTTCAATATGGGGAACTACCATAGAAGCCCTTCATGACCCCACTGCCGAGGCTTGCATCATGTCTGAATTCCTCATGGACACATTCATAGGAAGCATGCCTCTGGACCCGACCGACATATTGTTCCGAAGTCCTTCAGGACTATTCTTCGAATGTCGAGGGATCGCGCGGGCAGTGCTGGTCAAGATAGACAAAATTGAGGTCAAATTAGACTTTCACATCTATCCCATCCTCGACTTTGAAATTCTCATAGGCTACCCTTTATAAAACCTTCTCCAAGAAAAATCTCTGAAAGGGAGCCTCAACCATGATTCCGGGAAAACTACTTTCGCCACTCCTATCTCTTGCCCGAAAATTCCCATGGTAGATCATCATCTCGACCACAACCCACTTGAAGAGATGATGCAGGAGTCGTTACTCATTTTTTTCCAAACACCTGCTTCACCTCCTGAACCTCTCAATGAAGCATCTCTCAAAGAGGACATGAGGGAGGAATAGACAGATGGAATAAGACACTTCTCCGAAGCAGTTTGGAGTAATTCGCCCTCCACAATCATTCCATGTTCTATACAGGGAACCACCATAGATGTACGGCTTATTCCCAACATGGAGGGCAATATTATGCCATGGCACTTAGCATACACCCTTTTGGTTAGTGTTGCGCTGAAGCCATCCTGCAAGCTCTTCGAAAGTTGTCCCCAAGGACAAATTCTTAAATGCTGGGGGTCGCAAGTGTTGTACCAGTCGTAATAAACAAATCGAGGTCAACCTTGATGATCATATCTTTGACATCCTCGATTTTGATCTCTTGATAGGATACCCCCTAGAGAACTTTCATCATTCACCTCTAGGGAGCCTCCATGAAAAGCTTGGGGAATTGACTTCTGCCTCACCTTGCTTAGAGAACTCTTTGGCAAAGTCTTGTCCCAAACAGAACACGCTTGAGGAGATGCATGAGCAAACCTCATCATCCTCGATCGAGTTCGAGCCTATTCTTTCTAGCCCACATTGTGTTGTTCTCGATCACGATCGGGATAAAACCATGATCTTCAATGGTGAACCTCTTGAGATTGAAAACTCTAGGGCTAGGGAATCCAGTGAGGCACTGACTATGGAGTTTGAAGAGAATAACTGTAACACTGTAATTTAAATTTCAGCATTAAATAATAAATTTAATTGGCTTTATTTAATTTTCTAAGGTTTATTATGATTAGTCTTGCATTAAATTTAATTTTCTTTCACAAGTAATTAAAATTTTTCTAGGTTAAACTTGTTTGTGCATTCATGCTGGTGCATAATTTTATTTTGGTTGAGTGCTTAGGGTTTGAATTCAAATTTTATTTGAATTCAATTAGATTTGAGTTAGTTTGAAAAAGAAATGAGAAAGGAAATAGGAAAAACCAAATCAACCTAGTGGCCCAGCCTGGAAACCCTTCCGGCCCAACCCACTCCCTCCTCTTCCCCGCGGCCCATCTCCTCCTTTTCCTAGTGCTAGGTCCAGCAAGCCACCGCCCGAGGTCCATCCTGCACTCCGCCTCGCCAGCGCCGCGGCCCAGCTCGCGCGCACGGCCCGTTCCCACATCCCTGCTCGGCCTGCCTCCGACGCCCACATGCGCGCTAGCCGCTGACCTGCCGGCCCCACTCGTCAGCGTCTTTCCCCCACCTTCCTTTCTTCCTCCCCACACCAGCGCTGCTCCGCTTCGTCCGCGCCGCTTCCCCGCTGCCCAGTGGACCGCCCCGACCTTGCATACCCACCGGCCAGCCTCCACGCACCCCGCCCCGCCTTCTAGAAGCTAGGCGCCTAGCCCCGGGAAAACCGCCGTGCGGTTTAGCGCGATCCGCTTCTAGCGCGCACGCCCAGAATCACCGCAGGCCTTTATTTGGCTCCTGCGCACCCACCAGTGCCCTATCTCGCCACTCCAGCGCAGATCTCCCTGCGCCGCCGCAGACCGGCCACGCCACCACCTCCCAGGCCCTGCCCAGCACCGCAATAGCTCCGCCTCGACACCAGGAAGCTGCCCAAGGCCTGCACCCGCGACTCCGAGGCCTGCACGCTCGGGAATTTCCTCGAGTTTCCGCCGCAGGTGAGCTCGGCCGTCACCGTGATTCCTTGCCGCCGGTGTCCCTCGGCTCATCCTGACCCCTTGTACACCTTCACAGCGCAGCCATGCGTGGACCAGTGGAGATCCGGAGCCCGGAGGACCACTGCAATGACCCTTCCGAGTGCGCAGCGTCGATCCCCGCCGCCGACGACTCTACGCGACACCCCGGCCTGATTTGAGCCTCGGTGAGCACCTCCCCGAACCCCCGTTCCTAAGTGCTGGTACACCACACGCCGGCGTTCCCACCGCCGCACACGTCCCTGCTCCACCATGGCAGATGCCCTGCAGTGCACCCCAGCCCCGCTCGAATCCTTGTTTTAGGTTGCTCATGCCTCGCGCAAGCTTCCACGATCCCGTTGCACACTCACCCTGGCCCCAGAATGCACTACACGCGTGCACGCCGGTGAACTGTACGATCCAGAGCCGCCGCCGCAACCGCGTTCACATCCCAGAGCCTCCTCAAACCTCGCTAGGGCCACCAATGGATCACGCGTGCCGAGTAGATCCTCCCTGACCCAAATCCCATCCGTTTTGACCCCCGGAGGGCCGGGTTCGGCCATCTCCGGTGAGCCTCCGCCGCGGGAACTCCAACTCCGGCGAGCTCCGCCGCCGCCCCAGCACCTCCACAGGTCCTGACCACTAGATCAAAAGCCAACGCCCCAGATTAGATCTAGTTTAAGATGGGGTCCAAATCATCAGATCCAGATCCGACGGCCGAGGTCCACACGTACCCCTTCAGCCTGGCAGTTTTGCTAATGAGACCCTGAGCTTTTGAGAAATCAACCCGCAGTCCACGTTAGTTCAAAAATAATTCCAGTTAAGCCCTGTTTTTAATGTTTAGGCTCCTGACCTTTCCAGTTTTTGTGCCCACCGTCCAGCCCAGGTCTTTTTGCACGTGAGCCCTCCAATCTTTCTAGGTTTTTGCACATAAGCCCCTGGTTTTTGCCCAGAAGCCCCTGTAAACTCTATTTTTTCTTACAGTTTAGCCCCTAGATCTTGTTTTTAAGCCTAGATTTCGCGTTCTAGCTCCGTTTTAGGTGTTCTTTATGTCCACGCAATCATTGTAACACTTAGAATAGTCTTAGCTTAGTTTTGTTTGCTGTTATTATGTATTGTTGTACTGTTTCTTAGTGTTTGCTCTTGTTTGCATGTATGTGTATGTGCTGGACTTGTTTTGGCGTTGCGATCGTGAGTAGACGTTGATCCTTCGGAGGAGTACCAGTACCCGGAGCAGGCACCGTCTTCAGAGCAGTTTGAGTAGTAGGAGAACTTTGAGGAAGGCAAGTATAACATGAACACCACCTATCACTTTTAAATACATTTTCATACTGCATTTTAATACTGTATGCCTATAAGGACTTTCCTATCCACTTTATATCCTTTATATATATCCTTTGGGTTGTATTTTGGTTAGTTTTGCTAGGTGCCGCACTATAACACACTTGGTCCTTTTTAATTAATTTGATTAATGGTATATGCAACTTAATTCTGAGAGTGGCCCTCTGTGTTCTGTGCTTGAGTGGCTCACGTCTCATTAAAATTGTTTTTTCTAGAAACATGGTTTAGGGGGCCAGCACAGTGCTTAGTGCTTGGTTGGCCACTCTCCCTAAGGACCAGTTCATAGAGTGATAACCTGGGACAACAGCGCTACCACAAGACTGGAATGGGACGGTCTTGGCTTACTAATTAGGTCTTTTTGGTTTGGAGTAACTTACCTGCGGGGCAAGGGTGGTAAGCTTCTATGGCCCTCGTACTGAGTGGCCTCGTCTGTGCTTTGTGTCTTGACGCCCACTATACCTTCTCCATAGTCGCCAATCCAACCCTCGCGGTTACTCCTTACCAACGAGATTCTTTGTAACGGCCTCGTAGTGAGTTTGCTAGTCATCTCACCTACGGAATTGTGATGAACAACTAGCGTAGCTCACGACTTGTGGGTAAAGATGTGCAACCTCTACAGAGTGTAAAACTGGTATACTAGCCATGCTCACGGTTATGAGCGGCCCAGATCCTCCTTTTGATTAGTGGGGTTGTCTTCCTTTGATTAGGGGCATTCCCCGGGTGGTTTGGTTTGGTTTGGTTCTCAGTAGTTCATAATAGATTTTGATTAATTTCTATGCAACTAGGTTTATGGTAATTCATCCACTTGTAGTCATTAGCTTTAATAAAATTTTGCTAAGATTAAAAGCTAATGCAGTTGAGTCAGCCAACCTTAGAGCCTCATAGTTTGTGTTATACTTGTTGAGTACAAGTTGTGTACTCACTCTTGCCTACTCCACTCTTTTCCTCTTGTTCTCTTTGGGGACACCCTACTGCTGCTTAGTTCCCGGCGACGCGGAGGAGTTCACCCAGAGCTCCCAGGAGTACGAGGACTTCTAGGCGGTCATCTCCCACTCGACGTCCCTGTGCCCCCCAGCTTCCGAGTTTCGTACTTGTTTTATGCTTCCGCATACTCTGTATCAGACATTTGTCATTTATGTAATAAATAACATTCGTACTCGCTTTATTATATCTTTTTACGTGATATGTGCTATGATATACTGTTCATTCTGTTGTATATATGTGTGACTTGATCCTGGCATGTATATGATTGCTCGGTTTATGTCCTTTTGTAAACCGGGTGTTACAATAACTCTATAGACGAGCATGGTAGCTTCATCGTCGAAACATCACCACCATGCTCCTTTAGCACCCCTCCAGAGTCAGGCACTCATTGCACCATGAATGCCTTTGCGAGTCACAACCTCCTTAAATCTCTCTCTAGCAAAATGTTTGGAAGGATGGTTGTAGACGCCTTTGTTTATCATAAGCATTGCAAATTTCATGGTTGCACTATCGCACTAACCCTGCAGCTTAAGCATAATCGATGAATGGTGGTGAAGGTGGGGCTACATCACCAATTGATAGCTGCAGGAAGAAGCCCCCAGGGTCGAGCTTATGACCTTAAACAAAGCACTACCGGTAGATAACTCGATTATTTAAAAAATCCTTCTCTTTAAATAATAATAAAGATAAGAGCATGTTTTCGGTATACTATGGACCTTCGGGTATTTTTGGTAGCTAACCCTTTCAGGTTAAGATTAAAAAGAATGAAGGACATGCGACGCTAGGAACATGTGAACTGTTCCAACTATACACTAGTTATTCACTAGTTATAGAACACACTCTGAAGGGAACACCAGCACCACGCACTTGACTCTTGGTGTCCCGAAACACAAAAGTCCAAGTGTGGGGGAAGCTGGTGAGCAAATCACTGCACTTCTATTCAAGGAGTATCCTAGTTTATGGAAGGATCAGCTCTGGCTTACTGATAAAATATATATATAGAAAGAAAAAAATGTAAAAAAATGAGAGTGAAAAAAAGAGAGAGAAGGTGGCAAAGAAAAAAAATGATGAAGTAAAACAATGGCAAGCAATTCGGGATCCATGCCAGTTGAACCTTGGAATATGATTTTAATTAAGCATGGATGTGAACAACAAATAAAAAAAGAGGAATGATGAAATAGTCTCAAAAAAAATGTTTAGACATTTCTCCAATATTTGTTATCCACTAACCTTTTGCATGAAATGAAAAGAATGCAACCAAGGAGCAGCATGAACACCCTAACACTCATACAACCCTCCTTGGTCCAAGAGGGACAGACGCATAACGAGCTAGGCAGAACAAAATGCAAGGTTTGGCATTATAAATATAGAGCTTAACTCTTGCATCTTTGCTCAACGATTGTAAGTTCCATCATGTAACACCCGGTTTATAAAAGGACATAAACCGAGCAATCATATACGTGTCAGGATCAAGTCACACGTATATACAACAGAATGAACAGTATATCATAGCACATATCACGTAAAAAGATATAATAAAGTGAATACGAGTGTTATTTATTATAGTAATGACAAAAATGTCTGATACAGCGGAAGCGAAGTACAAATACGATAAAAACTCTCCGAAGCTGAGCAAGGCGCCACAGGGACGTCGACTGGGAGACGAACGCCTAGAAGTCCTTGTAGTCCTAGTAGCACTGAGCGAACTCCCTCGTGTCGGCAGGAACTGAGCAGCAGTAGCGTATCCAAGAGGAAAAAGTAGAGAAGAGGCAAGAGTGAGTACACAACTTGTACTCAACAAGTATAACACAAACTATGAGGCTCTAAGGTTGGCTGACTGACTGCATTAGCTTTTAAGACTTGGCAAAATTTTATTAAAGCTATTTACTACAAGTTGATGAATTACCATTAACCTAGTTACATAGTAATTAATCAGAATTAATCATGTTACTACTGAGAACCAAACCAAAACCACTAAGGTAACCCCGAGAGGCACCTCCCTCGTCGGAAGGAGATAACCCCACTAATCAAAAGGAGGATCTGGGCCGCTCATAACCATGAGCACGGCTAGTATACCAGTTTTACACTCTGCAGAGGTTGCACATCTTTACCCACAAGTCGTGAGCTACGCTAGAGGTTCATCACACTTCCTTAGGTGAGATGACTAGCGACTCACTACGAGGCCGTTACAAAGAATCTTGTTGGTAAGGTGTAACCGCGAGAGTTAGGTCAGCGACGATGGGGCTCACCTCCAGGGGTACAAGCACCGGAGCGCAATCCTAGCACAGACCAAGCCGGAGGAGCAGGGACCATTGAAGCTTACTACTCTTGCCCCGCAGGTAAGTTACTCCAAACCAAGAAGACCTAATTAGTAAGCCAAGTCTATCCCATTCTAGCCTTGTGGTAGCGCTGTTGTCCCAAGTTGTCGCTCTATGAACCGGTCCTTATGGAGAGTGGCCAACCAAGCACTAAGCACCGTGCTGGCCCCCTAAACCATGTTTCTACAAAAACCATCTTTTAACGAGACGTGAGCCACTCATCCACACAGAGGGCCACTCTTAGAATTAAGTTGCGTATACCATTAATCAAATTAATTAAAAAGGTCCAATATGTGTTATAGCGCAGCAACCTAGCACAACTAACCAAAATGCAACCCAAAGGTAGATATAAAGGATATAAAGTGGCTAGGAAACCCTTACAGGCATACAGTATTAAATGCGGTATGAAAATGTATTTAAAAGTGACAGGTTGTTCATGTTATACTTGCCTTCCTCGTATTGCTCCTGCTGCTGCTCAAACTGCTCAGAAGACGGCTGCTCTGGGTACTGGTACTGGGGCTCCTCCGGTAGCTCAATGTCTACTCACGAACACATGGCCAAAACGAGGCACAACAATAAGCATACAAGCAAACACTAACAAAAGCTAAGAAACAGTACATCAATACATAAAAATAGCACACTAAACTAGTCTAAAACTATTCTACGCATCACAACGATCGCGTGGACATAAAGAACGCCTAAAACGGAGCCAAAACGCATAATCTAGGCTAAAAACAAGTTCTAGGGACCTATTTGTAAGAAAACTGGAGTTCCAGGGGGTTTTCTGCAAAAACCGAGGGCCTAAACATAATTAAACTTTACATCTAAGGGCTAGCGTGCAAAAACATAGGGCCCAGACTGCGGGTACTATTTCTAAAGAGCTCAGGGGGCTATGTGTTAAAAACAGGCCTAAACTGTAATTAATTTTGAAAAGGGCTAGACCGCGGGTTGATTCTAGAAAAACTAAGGGGCTCTTTGGCAAAAAGGTCAGGCGAAGGGGTACGTTTAGATCTGGACTGCCGGATCTAGATCTGAGGGCTAGGATCTAATCAATCCTCGTTATAATCCTGGACGTTAATACCGAATCGGGCGGCTCAGGGCCATCGCGGCCTACGGCGGCGGCGGGGATCGCCGGGAACAGGGCTCCCGCGGTGGCGTCTCGCCGGACTTCGGTGCTTTGGTGTTCCCGGGCTCAAAACGGAGCGGATCTGGGTCAGCTAGGGACTACGCGACATGCGTAGTCCACCTGGGACAAGAGCTGGGCGCGAGCGGGTCTGAGGCGGCGCGAACATGGACGGCGGCGGCTCTGCACGGAGACTCTCGTCGGCGAGCGGGGTTCTAAGCTCTAGAGCGGCCTACGATCTAAGACAACAGGTGCAAAGGAAAGGGGAGTTCCAGGCGGTGCTCACCGAGAGGTTGTGGTGGCCGGAGTTGCGGCGTGGATGGGTCGTCGGCGAAGGTTAGTGGCGGCGGTGGGTCGGAGTCCGTGGACAGGGGCGCTGCGGCGGTCCTCCGGGCATCGGGCTGCAGGATTCGACTCGCGGCGTCACTGGGGAGAAGAACAAGGAGTCAGAGGGGTCCAAGATCCTACGGCGGTGAGCAATTGCTCGGGAGTGTACTCACCGGTGGGGATGGCTTCGGGTCGAAATCCCAGCGCGGCGTGGCGCAATCCTCGTTGCTGAGGTCCCAAGGAGGGTCACAGGGCCTTGGCGAAGCTGCGGCTCGGCTAGTGGTGGTCTGGGGTGCGGCGGGGCGGCGTGGCCGCGGCGGCACAGAGGAGCGGCACTGGGCGAGGCAACGCGGGGCGGTGTGCTAGGGTTAGGATGGCGGCTGCGTGGGGAGGTGGGGTGCTGGAGAGGGCAAGGGCGTGTTTAAGAAGGGAAGGCTGGCCTCGGCGTGCGGGTCCAGGGCTGACACGGCGCGGAGATCGCGGCGAGGACTCGGCCGGGCGTTGCGCGAGGTAAGCGGGAGGTGGGGGATGACAGGCGGGCCCGGCCTGTCAGCGAAAGGGGGCGAGGACGCGGGCGACGCGCGGGTGCGCTGACGTGCGGGCCCAGGCGGTCAGTGGCGAGGCGGGGAGCGCATGCGGGCGACGCGGCTGAGCGGGGAGAGAGAGAGGACGCACGCTGGGCTTCGGCGCGTCACGGGCCGAGCGGGAGGCGGTGGGCCGAGCGCGCTAGGCGGGCCGGCCAGCGCGGAGAGAGGTGAGCGGGCCGTGAGCGCGGGAGAGGAAAAGGAGGAAAGGGCTGAGCTGGTTTCGGGGTTGGGCTGGACTGAGGTTTTGGGTTTCTATTTTCCTTTTCTTTTTTTTCTATTTCCTCTCTCTTTTCTATTTCTAATTAAAAAAGTTTGAATTCAAATACAAATTTGAATTCAAACCACACTCAAATAATTAAAACTATGCACCAGCATGAATGCAACACCAAAATTTAAACCTATGATAAAATTTTAATTACTTAAGAAACAAAATTTTAGATTAAAATGCAAGTCTAACACAATAATCCTTAGAAAATTAAATAAAGCCAATTAAATTTATTAATAAATGCTGAAATTTAAATTAGGGTGTTACAGACCCTACCCCCTTAAAGAAATCTCGTCCCCGAGATTTAGCTGGGCTGGCTAGCAAAGAGATCTGGATATGTCTTCTTTAGCTCATCTTCTCGCTCCCATGTAGCCTTAGCTTCACTGTGGTGACTCCACTGAACTCTGCACATCTTGATGCGCTTGTTCCGAGTAACCCTTTCTGATGTCTCCAGAATCTTCACCGGATGTTCAGTATAAGTCTGATCTTCCTGCACATCTACTCCATCCAGTGGTGCCTGTTCCTCGAGTACTCGCAGACACCTCTTTAGTTGAGATATATGGAAGACATCATGAACTCCTGAGAGGCTGAGAGGTAACTCCAGGCGATAAGCAACTTCGCCTTTCCGCCCTAGCACCTTGAATGGCCCCACATACCGAGGTGCTAACTTCCCCTTGACATTGAATCTGCGGATTCCCCTCATCGGAGGCACCTTCAGGTACACATAATCACCGACACTGAAGGTCAGATCTCTCCGTTTGCCATCAGCATAGCTCTTCTACCTGCTCTGTGCAATCCTCAGATTTTTTCGCACAGCCTGAACCATCTGCTCTGCATCATCAATGATCTCAGGGCCAAAGAGCTGCTTCTCACCAATCTGATCCCGAATAGAGAGGAGTCCTGCACTTTCTGCCATACAATGCCTCGAAGGGGGACTTCTTCAGACTGGCCTGATAGCTGTTGTTATATGAAAACTCAGCATAAGACAGGCACTTATCCCAACTAGTACTGTACTGAATGGCACAAGCTCTCAGCATATCTTCCAACACTTGGTTGGTTCTCTCTGTCTGCCCATCTGTCTGAGGGTGATAAGCCATACTGAAACGCAGCTTCGTATCCAGCAAATCATGGAGCTGCTCCCAGAATCGAGAGGTGAACTGAGACCCTCTGTCAGATATAATCTTCTTGGGCACACCATGCAAGCAGACAATCCGAGAGATGTACAACTCTGCAAGTCTAGCACCGGAGTAAGTAGTGTTCACTGGAATGAAGTGAGCAACCTTCGTCAGACGATCCACTACTACCCATATGGAGTTGTACCCTTTCTGAGTACGAGGCAATCCAACAATGAAGTCCATCGTGATTTCCTCCCATTTCCACTCTGGAATCTTCAAAGGCTGTAACGGACCTGCTGGCCTCTGATGCTCAGCCTTGACATGCTGACAGGTGTCACAAATAGCCACGTACTCTGCCACTGAACGCTTCATCCCATACTACCAGAAACATTCCTTCAGATCATAATACATCTTCGTGCTGCACGGATGAATAGAATAAGCTGTATCATGGGCCTCACTCAGAATCAACTTCCGGAGATCCTTCACATCTGGCACACAGATCCGGTTCTTGTACCACAAAGTACCCTGATCATCCTCTCTGAAGTGTGGAGCCTTGCCCTTCTTGAGCAACTCATGAATCTCCTGCAGCTTCTCATCTTCTTTCTGATGCTGCCTGATCTCTGACTCTAGAGTCGGTACTACCTCAAATGCTGCACTGGAGGTATGATGCATGAAGCCCAGACTCAACTGCTCGAACTCCTCGCATAACTCTGGAGGCATCTGGAAAGCCACGGCCATGTTGACATAGCTTCTCCTACTCAAAGCATCTGCTACAACATTGGCCTTACTCGGATGATAGTGAATCTCCAGGTCATAGTCCTTGACCAACTCTAGCCATCTTCTCTGCCGCATGTTCAGCTCATTCTGCATGAAAATGTACTTGAGGCTCTTGTGATCAGTGTAGATATCACACCGCTGTCCATACAAGTAATGCCTCCAAATCTTCAGAGCATGCACAACTGCGGCTAACTTAAGATCACGAGTAGGATAGTTCAGCTCATGCCGGCGTAGCTGTCGTGAAGCATAAGCTATCACTCTGCCTTCCTGCATCAGAACACACCCAAGACCATCCTTCGAAGCATCACAATATACCATGAACCTCTTGGTCTGGTCTGGCAGAGTCAGGACCGGCGCCGAAGTCAACCTCTTCTTCAGCTCATCAAAGGCCCTCGGACACTCATCAGTCCACACGAAAGCCACATTTTTCTCCAGCAAAGAAGTCAAAGGCTTCGCAATCTTGGAGAAATTCTCAATGAACCTCCGATAATATCCAGCTAAGCCCAAGAATGACCTGACTTCCTTTACTATCTGCGGTGTCTCCCACTCGAGCACATCCTTCACCTTGCTCGGATCAACAGCAATGCCTCCCTGAGAGATAACATGACCGAGGAATGGAACCTCGTCAATCCAGAACTCGCACTTGCTGAACTTGGCATACAACTGATGCTCCCTCAGTCTCTGCAATACGAGTCTCAGATGCTCCTCATGCTCTTCTTCTGTCTTGGAGAAGATCAGAATATCATCAATGAAAATCACCACAAAGACATCCAGATAATCCATGAAGACCATGTTCATCAGATGCATGAAGAAAGCCGGGGCATTAGTCAAGCCGAAGGACATGACTGTATACTCATATAGCCCGTACTTGCCGGTGAATGCCGTCTTCGGAATATCCTCAGGACGGATCCTCAGCTGAATATATCCCGAGCGAAGATCAATCTTCGAGAATATACGAGCACCTCGAAGCAGATCAAAGAGATCCTCGATACGGGACAGTGGATGCTTGTTCTTGATAGTGACTGCATTCAGCTCCCGATAATCCACACACATCCTCTTCGAGCCATCCTTCTTATCTACCAGCAACAATGGAAAAGCCCAAGGAGAGAGGATATAGCCCTTGGCTAGCAACTCATCAATAGTTTTCTTGACTTCTTCATGCTCTATAGGTGCCATACGGTAGGGCCGCTTTGCAATAGGAGCTGTGCCAGGCAAGAGATCAATACAAAACTCAATGGCGCGTTCAGGCGGCATACCTGGTAGATCATCCGGAAAGACATCCGGGAATTCAGACACCACGCGAATACCGTCTATGGGTCTAGCCTTCATATGATGAAGAAATCCCGAAGGCTCCACTGCACTGATAACAACCTCTTGGCCACTGGAAGCTGATAGCAAGACTGTCCTCTGAGCACAATCTATCCGGACTCCCCACTTGGCCAGAGTCTCCATTCCCAGAATGACATCAATGCCCTTGGTGTATAGCACCATCAGATCAGTACAGAACTCTACTCCCCTCAAGGAAACACTGACTCTCGGGCAGTAAGTGTGAGACCTCAACTGTCCTCCCGGTGAAGATACTAACAGGCACCTCTTTAATGTGCTAGTATGAATACCATGATGCTCGACAAAAGACTGAGTAATGAAGGAATGCGTAGCACCAGTATCGAAAAGCACTGTAGCTGGATATGAATTAACCATGAATGTACCAATAACCAAGTTGGGAGCCTCGGCCGCTGACTCGGCCGTCACGTGGTTCACTCTGCCCTGAAGTGGCGCCCTGGGCTGAGCTGGGCGCCCCTGCTGTCCCGCCTGCGCCTTCCGGGGGCAAGCGTTGGCGTAGTGCCCCGGCTGGCCGCAGTGAAAGCAGACGCGTGTAAGTGTCGAAGCCTGCTGTCCTGGTAGGAGCTGCCGGACGTGGAGCCTGCGGTGCTGGTGGAGCAGCACGAGCCGGAGGTGCCGGTAACCTCTGGCCCTGCCCCGCCTGCTGCTGCTGTCGAGGCGGGTACTGCTGCGGTGGCCTCTGCTGGTACTACTGAGGAGGCCGGTACTGAGGCTGCTGGTACTGCTGGGGCTGCTGGAGGCGAGGACGAGTGTTGCTGCTGGAAGCAACGGGGACAATCTTCCTCTTCTTGTCCTCCATCTCCAAGTGCTTGCGCTCCGTGTTGAGCGCGCTGTCAACTAGATGGTTGAAGTCGTCGAAGCGGAGGTTGAGCAGCGCGTACTGGAGGTAGTCCTCAAGGCCCTCCATGAAGTGCTCCTGCTTCTTGTGGTCATCCGCAACATCGGCAGGGGCGTAGCAAGCAAGCTGCAGAAAATGATCACGATACTCCGTGACCGACATAGTCCCCTGAAGTGACAAAGACAGATAGATATCGAAAGATTAACTCAAGATTCATAAGGATAGAATAAGGGGCATTAGCTCAAAAGAAACCGCTGAATGATTATATCTAAGATTACCTGCTTCAGTGCAAGGAACTCCTTCTACTTCATCTTCATAACGCCCGCGGGGACGTTGTGGCTGCGGAACCGCTCCCAGAACTGGAGCCAAGTGAGAGCCTCGCGGTCCTGAACTGGGTGGGACTCCCACAAGTCCAAAGCTGCCCATCGCAGCTGTCCTGTTGCGTACAAGACGTGCTCACGATCATCTTACTGGGCGATGTCCAGCTGGCGCTCCACTGCACGGAGCCAGTCGTCAGCCTGAAGAGGGTCGGACGTGTGAGAAAACGTCAGGCGGGTGACCCCTCAGAAACTCAGCACGCCTGTCGCGAGGCTGCGGTGGTGGAGGAGGCGGAGGCTGAGTGTGAGCCTGCTAAAGAGCCTGAACATTGTTGTTCAGGGTGGCCATCATCTGCATCTGGAGTTGGAAGTACTGCTCCGGAGTCAAAGGCGGAGGAATCGGGATCCCGGTCCTCTGGGTGTTCTGACCCTAGTTGTTCTGCCCCTGCTGGTCAGAACCACGCCTGGTGTTCACCATCTGATTTTGGACAAAAGATTTCACGAGTAAGGATATTGCAGGAATAAATTCAGATGGAATACGATATTTTTCTGCAAGAAAGACTTAGACCTGATAAGTAGGCAGGATAGAGTGGACAGTTTTACCCCCAACGGTCTAACTCATTTTATTAATTAGTTAATTTTAACATCAGAGTGATTTTCTTTAAACAAATTTAAACTGCTAAGCTATGCAATCATTCAAAAATCCAAATCAAACATGTAGCATAATAACAAGCATACAATTTTCACAACTTAGCCGAGTTTAACACACAACTCGACTAACACAACGCGTCGCAGAACGTACTACCGTATTATTATAAAAGGGTCACCTAGCTAATACTCATTGGTGGTCAGATGACTGATTCAGGCCAAAATCTACGGAAACTATTCTTTAGAGGGAAAAAAATCAAGGCAAGAAGGGTAAAAGTCATAGAAGTCAAGGGGTATAATAGTAAAATAGATTCAGCAGGCAAGGATTGGAGAGAAGAAGTCCTAAAACTCGACCAGTTCTATCTAGGCTTCGTCCTACAGTCGATATGACTCTGATACCACTCTGTAACACCCGGTTTATAAAAGGACATAAACCGAGCAATCATATATGTGCCAAGATCAAGTCACACGTATATACAACAGAATGAATAGTATATCATAGCACATATCACATAAAAAGATATAATAAAGCGAATACGAATGTTATTTATTACAGTAATGACAAAAATGTCTGATACAGCAGAAGCGAAGTACAAATACGATAAAAACTCTCCGAAGCTGAGCAGGGCGCCACAGGGACGTCGACTGGGAGACGAACACCTAGAAGTCCTCGTAGTCCTGGTAGCGCTGAGCGAACTCCCTCGTGTCGGCAGGAACTGAGCAGCAGTAGCATATCCAAGAGGAAAAAGTAGAGAAGAGGCAAGAGTGAGTACACAACTTGTACTCAACAAGTATAACACAAACTATGAGGCTCTAAGGTTGGCTGACTGACTACACTAGCTTTTAAGTCTTGGCAAAATTTTATTAAAGCTATTTACTACAAGTTGATGAATTACCATTAACCCAGTTACATAGTAATTAATCAGAATTAATCATGTTACTACTGAGAACCAAACCAAAACCACTAAGGTAACCCCAAGAGGCACCTCCCTCGTCGGAAGGAGATAACCCCACTAATCAAAAGGAGGATCTGGGCCGCTCATAACCGTGAGCACGGCTAGTATACCAGTTTTACACTCTGCAGAGGTTGCACATCTTTACCCACAAGTCGTGAGCTACGCTAGAGGTTCATCACACTTCCTTAGGTGAGATGACTAGCGACTCACTACGAGGCCGTTACAAAGAATCTCGTTGGCAAGGCGTAACCGCGAGAGTTAGGTCAGCGACGATGGGGCCCACCTCCAGGGGTACAAGCACCGGAGCGCAATCCTAGCACAGACCAAGCCGGAGGAGCAGGGACCATTGAAGCTTACTACTCTTGCCCCGCAGGTAAGTTACTCCAAACCAAAAAGACCTAATTAGTAAGCCAAGTCTATCCCATTCTAGCCTTGTGGTAGCGCTGTTGTCCCAGGTTGTCGCTCTATGAATCGGTCCTTATGGAGAGTGGCCAACCAAGCACTAAGCACCGTGCTGGCCCCCTAAACCATGTTTCTACAAAAACCATCTTTTAACGAGACGTGAGCCACTCATCCACACAAAGGGCCACTCTCAGAATTAAGTTGCATATACCATTAATCAAATTAATTAAAAAGGACCAATATGTGTTATAGCATAGCAACCTAGCACAACTAACCAAAATGCAACCCAAAGGTAGATATAAAGGATATAAAGTGGCTAGGAAACCCTTATAGGCATACAGTATTAAATGCGATATGAAAATGTATTTAAAAGTGATAGGTTGTTCATGTTATACTTGCCTTCCTTGTACTGCTCCTGTTGTTGCTCAAACTGCTCAGAAGACGGCTGCTCCGGGTACTGGTACTGGGGCTCCTCCGGTAGCTCAACGTCTACTCATGAACACATGGCCAAAACGAGGCACAACAATAAGCATACAAGCAAACACTAACAAAAGCTAAGAAACAGTACATCAATACATAAAAACAGCACACTAAACTAGTCTAAAACTATTCTATGCATCACAACGATCGCGTGGACATAAAGAACGCCTAAAACGGAGCCAAAACGCATAATCTAGGCTAAAAACAAATTCCAGGGACCTATTTGTAAGAAAACTGGAGTTCCAGGGGATTTTCTGCAAAAACCGAGGGCCTAAATGTAATTAAACTTTAGATCTAAGGGCTAGCGTTAAAAAACAAAGGGCCCGGACTGTGGGTACTATTTCTAAAGAGCTCAGGGGGCTATGTGTTAAAAACAGGCCTAAACTGTAATTAATTTTGAAAAGGGCTGGACCGCGGGTTGATTCTAGAAAAACTAAGGGGCTCTTTAGCAAAAAGGTCAGGCGAAGGGGTACGTTTAGATCTGGACTGCCGGATCCGGATTTGAGGGCTAGGATCTAATCAATCCTCGTTATAATCCTGGACGTTGCTACCGAATCGGGCGGCTCAGGGCCATCGCGGCCTACGGCGGCGGTGGGGATCGCCGGGAACAGGGCTCCCGCGGTGGCGCCTCACCGGACTTCGGTGCTTTGGTGTTCCCGGGCTCAAAACGGAGCGGATCTGGGTCAGCTAGGGACTGCACGACATGCGTAGTCCACCTGGGACAAGAGCTGGGCGCGAGCGGGTCTGAGGCGGCGCGAACATGGACGGCGGCGGCTCTGCACGGAGACTCTCGCCGGCGAGAGGGGTTCTAAGCTCTAGAGCAGCCTACGATCTAAGACAACAGGTGCAAAGGAAAGGGGAGGTCCAGGCGGTGCTCACCGAGAGGTTGTGGTGGGCGGAGTTGCGGCGTGGATGGGTCGTCGGCAAAGGTTAGCGGCGGCGGTGGGTCAGAGTCCGTGGACAGGGGCGCTGCGGCGGTCCTCCGGGCGTCGGGCTGCAGGATTCGGCTCGCGGCGTCGCTGGGGAGAAGAACAAGGAGTCAGAGGGGTCCAAGATCCTACGGTGGCAAGCAATTGCTCGGGAGTGGACTCACCGGCGGGGATGGCTTTGGGTCGAAATCCCGGCGCGGCGTGGCGCAATCCTCGGAGCTGAGGTCCCAAGGAGGGTCACGGGGCCTTGGCGAAGCTGTGGCGCGGCTAGTGGTGGTCTGGGGTGCGGCGGGGCGGCGGGGCCGCGGCAGCGCAGAGGAGCAGCGCTGGGCGAGGCAACGCGGGGCGGTGCGCTAGGGTTAGGATGGCGGCTGCGTGGGGGAGGTGGGGTGCTGGAGAGGGCCAGGGCGTGTTTAAGAAGGGAAGGCCGGCCTCGGCGTGTGGGTCTAGGGCTGACGCGGCGCGGAGATCGCGGCGAGGACTCGGCCGGGTGTTGCGCGAGGTAAGCGGGAGGTGGGGGATGACAGGCGGGCCTGGCCTGTTAGGGAAAGGGGGCGAGGACGATGGCGACGCGCGGGTGCGCTGACTTGCGGGCCCAGGCGTTTAGTGGTGAGGCGGGGAGCGCGTGCGGGTGACGAGGCTGAGCGGGGAGAGAGAGGACGCACGCTGGGCTTCGGCGCATCACGGGCCGAGCGGGAGGCGGTGGGCCGAGCGCGCTAGGCAGGCCGGCCAGCGCGGAGGGAGGTGAGCGGGCCGTGAGCGCGGGAGAGGAAAAGGAGGAAAGGGCTGAGCTGGTTTCGGGGTTGGGCTGGACTGGGGTTTTGGGTTTCTATTTTCCTTTTCTTTTTTTTCTATTTCCTCTCTCTTTTCTATTTCTAATTCAAACAAAGTTTGAATTCAAATACAAATTTGAATTCAAACCACACTCAAATAATTAAAACTATGCACCAACATGAATGCAACACCAAAATTTAAACTATGATAAAATTTTAATTACTTAAGGAACAAAATTTTAGATTAAAATGCAAGTCTAACACAATAATCCTTAGAAAATTAAATAAAGCCAATTAAATTTATTAATAAATGCTGAAATTTAAATTAGGGTGTTACACATCAGGTAAACATTCTACATACCTTGTGCATCCTCATTCATTTCTTCACCCTGCAAAGTTACCTATCATGCCCAGTTTGTCATAATAAAAATAAAACAAAAAATATATAAATAAAATAATAACAAAAAGAAACTTAGGCGCTTAAACATTCCATGCACCTTGCCTCAATAAAGATTTGACTCCCTGGTATTCAACCCCGGCAGAGTTCCCTTTTGTTTCCACTTTTGCTTTTCTTTCGAATAGAAGCAGGTACAAGAATAAGTGTGGAGATCTTCCAAAGCCACCAACCGCAAGATCACTTGAAGTTCTCTCCCCCAACATGTTGCACAACATCGATGGCTCAACATGCTGAAGAGCAGGACAGATAGAAACTAGAGAAGGATGGCCGAACCTCTGGTTCGACCAAACCAACTATGATTCCTATCAACTCCCTCTTCTTCCTCTTCAAATGATGGTTTGTGCAAACACAATCCTCTTACTCCCTAACTCTTTGAGTTTAATTGAATTTAATGATAATCACTAAAATTGAACTCTATAAACCTTGCTAATCACCTTATGCACTCCATGTGCTTTTATGATAAACTTGCATACTCTTTATTCCTTGCACTCGTTCTAGTTCTTGTGAGCAATTATTTTCATAGGGACCCCATGCTCTCTAAGTAGTTGACTAATGTGATACAATTAGATGAATGGAACCATGCTCTTCCATGCAAAGTACTTGGGATTTCTTTTCAAAAAAATCATTAATAGCTTGTCTCCTCAAATTAATGAAAATTCATACCAGAACCAAAGTTTGAGCTTCATGCAAAACCTTATGCTTATGCAGCTTGTCTTTGTTTTGAGCTTTGTCAAATTCTATGACCCGTGTTAGAAACTTTTCATACTCCCATGATCAAGATCACGTATATGTCCACTCACATGCTATGCTTCTATACTGGAAGATAGCAAGCATTTCCATCCACCACAAAATAAAACTCCAAGTCATACCATGACCCCTTCTCTCTCAAAAGATACCATCAGGGATGTGGGCTATAAAAAAGAAATAAAAGATGCATACCCCGAGAAGGTATGCCACATGCTCACTGTTGAAAATATGCCCTAAAGACAATCATATTTCTTTGTATTCATGATTAATAAAGTGTTCCTTGAATATCCATGGATGGCAACTTGTATTGAAGTATTTGTGAAACTCTTTACTTGTATGGATATTCTAAAATGTTCCTAGTCGGAGTTCATGGGAGGACACACATGAATATTAGACTAGCACATGTATTAGTTGATTGACTACATTTTACAAGTCATGGACATGGGGATGTCAAACTAATAATGTGGGTTCATGTGAGACATGAGACAGAACTGACCCAACACGAGATGACGAATTCTCATTACACAATATGTACGCTGTGTCCTAAGACCTGAGATCGTCGTATGTACTCAAGATGTGAACCGACTTACTTAGGAGCCATCAATTGCTACACCTTAACTGGGTAGTCATAAAGGTGGTTTTCGGGTCTGTCAAGAAGCATGCTGTGAGACATAGTCGGTCAAGATGGGATTTGCCCCTCTCTACAAGAGAGAGATATCTCTGGGCCCCTCGAGTGATTCGGATCAAAAAATACATGGCCATGCTAGGGTTAAGAGTTAACCAAGGATTCTGAATCACAGGATCGAGAAAGAGTGGTCTGCTTCAAGCTAGACCAAATAACGTGAGGCAAAGGGAACAACATGTATAATATTGTGACAGCTCGACAGATATGGTTCGCGCGTGCTTAGGAGTTGACACGTCTTGCTAGAGACCGCTATCAACTATTGGCGAGTAGGAGTACTGGGCCATGTCTATTCACGCGTGGGCCCATAGGGTCACACACTTAAGGGCCAGAAGCCTAATGAGAATGAGATCCAAATTAGACTGGGCCTAGATGCATTGGCTTCAGTTGGCCCATTAGGGGACACCAAAGGTGGGGCCCATGGCGCCCAAGGTGGGGCCCATAGGAGCCCACCAAAGGGGGCGCCTGTGACAGCCCAGATATTTAATTAGCTAATCCAGGGTTGTTAGCACCAAATCATGCATCATTAACCAGTAAACTTTCAAATGAATGCCTTAATGTCTGTGTGTCTATGTGTATATGTGCATAGGTCGAAAACTTTAAATAACTTTTAAACTGATGCAAGTTTGCATATGAAATTGAATAGGCAGCTCACTAACATCATGACAAACCAAAGTCTAGTTAAAGTCAAAGGGAGAAAATGAAATTTTGCACATGAAATGATGAGTCTTTCAAACCACAGTTTTCAAACATTTAATTTATCTTTCAAATTTAAACAAAGATGCTCTGAAAATACTTTCTAAAACAATGCTCAAATGAAATTTTGCTCAAAACCAATGTTGTAGAGTTTTAAATGTTGAACAACTTTCATGTTCAAAGTTTTTCAAGTTGCTACACAAAAATCGAAGAAAAATTTGAATCTGAACTCGAATAGAGCAATAATTCATATTCATCGAGCTTTTGAAATTAACTTTTAATCTAAGCTTCAGATGAGTTTGCGCCTGAAACGAAACTTGTAGATAATTGAATTTCCTACAACTTTGGTGTTCACCATTTTTCGAGTTTCAATACAAAAATTTGAATCAATTTGAGTCAAACTTCGGTTGACCCTTCCCCCTTCTCTTTCTTCCTTCTCTCTCCCTCCTCTGTTCTTCTCTGGAGCCATGGCAGGGTGGGCAGCAGCGAAGCCCCGCTGCCCGAGCCACTGTCTGCTACCGCATGCCTGGCCACCATGCGCCACCGGAGAACAACAAGGATGCGATGAGAAACAGACGCTGCCAATGCCCGCACGCACGCCGTTGACCCAGAGCCGGAGCGGAGGAGCGTGTCCTACCGCCGCTCGTCAATGCCGCTCCCCTCCTCACTGCGCTCCTACTCGTGGCCTTTCATGATGAGCACGCCAACGCCTAGTCCCGTCACCTTTGCGACGCCGTGCCCTCCTCGCTGCACCACTGCCTAGCTCGATGAGACAATGTGCTGACGCCGCATGCCATGGCGCACGCGCCTGCTCGAGCCGTTGCCCACGGCCGGCCTTCAATGCCGTGTGCCACCGACACCCCGCACCTCTCCCTGCAGCGCCTTCCCTGCCCCTTTTGCTGTGCAACAAAGCCCCTCCCCTCTGCTCTCCACTCTCTCCCTCCCCTAGAATGAAGCCGAGCACCAACGGCGCCCAGGAAGCCTCACTGCCCGCCATGACCGCCGCCCTCCACCTAGCCCGCCGTGGAGCCCCCTCCTCCCACCATCCTCCACCCTCGGGAGCCCTCTGAATCGGTTCCCCACCTCCTACTAGTTCTCTCCGGCCGGTCCTCGCCGCTCCTCCCTCGCTAGAGCGCCGCCAGCGCCGCGTGCCCCCTTTGCCGGAGCTGCTGCTCCGTGGCATCGCCACCACCGGCCGTCCCAGCTCCAACCGAAGCTATCCACGGGTTCCTCTCGACACCGTGGAGATTCTCCCCCACTTCTCCCACACCTTCGGTGAGCCCCCCATGCCGGATTCCGGCCGGCCGAGCCGCCTCCCCTGCTCAACTCCAGCCAGGGGCCGTTCTGCAATTTGTTTTATCGTCCAAGGGCCCAACTGCAAAGTTCCATTTCCTTTTTCTTTTGTCTTCAAAAACAGCAAACTTGTAAAATTGATAGTAAATCGTAGAAAAATCATAAAAATGCAGACTCATTTGATCTGCGTTCCTTGTTACTAGATATACAACTTTCCTTACATGCACTTTTTCATTTGCTCACTGGTTTTTGGTCTAGATTAAATACAAATATATTAGGCACTTAATTAGACCTCAAGTTCTATACACTGCATGACTACCAGTTTTTGTCAGTATGTTGCATGTTATAAGGTTAGCCTTGTGTAAAAGTTTGGTGGCCAGTTGACACTCTTAGCTATAGGTTTTATTTAAGTCTTGATTTATGCCTAGGATAAATAATTTATTTATCCAAGTTGTTCTTCTAATATTCATGAGCTCAAACTTTTATAGTTGCTCTATTGTGATTCATATATTCTTCATAAAAAGTTTGGCAATTTTTAGTTAAGTCAAACTGGTCCAATTAATTTATGGTATAAAGAAATGTACTAAATCATGAAAAACAGTTCTTCAACATAGAAAAATCCAATATTTTTACTAGAGGCCATAGCTGAGTATGTTACCCTGCTGATAAAATTTGAGACTCATAAACTGAGTACAACTCTCTGTAGAAATAGGTTTGCATTATTGCTGGTATTTTGTGTCTTATTTTTCAGGCTCTGTTTACGGCTCCATAAAATCTGAAAAATTAACATTAGACGCCACATAAGAGTAGGAAGCCTCAGTAAAAGTTTTAGCTCCTTTAATCACATGGTTTGTTCTGTATAAATAGATTCATATCCTAGCAGTGGCTGTGTATTTTGTTTTTCATAATTTTTCTGCTGTGTGAAAATTTCTGAAATTTTTACATTACGACCTCCTATTGTTGAGGTACAATACATAAAAATTTCAACCCTATAAGCACTGTGTAACTATAGTTTTGGACAGCACATGTTATCTCTAGTGTTTGTTAAAGAAAATGACTTTTGGTATGTGTTGGTAAATGATGAAATCCCCACAGTGACTCTATGAACTAATAATTGTTGTTTACTACTCTATAAACGATTGCCCAAGGAGATGTAAATGAAATGTTTTACAACTTTATAGTGAAGTAAATGATAACTTGTTATCATCACAACAGCTCATGCATGTGCATTTCATATAGATACGACTACTCTCGCTGACGGCAGTGGCGGAACCAAGATTTTAATCTTGGGTAGTCCAAACAAGTACATGTGTTAATATTTCCTATATTTTACATAAAATTTTGTTAAATTATTAATAAGTACTAAAGGAAATCACAAAATTTAGGGTAGTCCTAGGACTACCGTGCTACCCTGCTGGGTCCGCCATTGGCTGACGGTACATACGAGCTGGTGCCGGAGTCCGTGAGTGAGCAGTGTGAAGCTCAAGTGAATCTAACTAAAACCACTAAAGACCCGAACCAAGGTTCAGAAGAGCCCAAGGCTAGCTACGCTCAGGAAGGCAAGCCCCGGAGCATGACCTATTACTTTCAAATTTATGCAACTTATTGTTTCTATATACTTGTGCATTTAAGTTTACAAGAGTTGATTGGAACTATTAGCGCTCCTTAAGTACCCATTTTGTTATACAATTAGGAGAGGTTTTGGTAAATTCTTCGGGATGATTCATTTACTAACCCGCCACTTGGCACCCGAACTTGACCGTTTTCGATTTTGTCCTGGATTTTGGAGCATGTTGTATTTTGGCAGGAAATTGGACATTTTCGGAGATGTTTCGACGAGACCCATGATCATGCAATAACACGAAGGAAGACGAAGGCCAAAGCCCAAGCAAAGGACCAAAGGCCGTGACGACTAGAAGCCCGTTCATGCACATCCAATCTCCAATGAAGCCCAAAGGACAAAGCCCACAAGATTAGATCGAGATACTTCGGGGCTAAGCAAAGTAAATAGAGATTTAAGGAAGGATTCTCCATCCTATCCTTTCCCTCGAAGAAATCTCGAAGATAACGACGTCCAATGGGGTGCAATCGTGAAAGGTATAAACTCCAGAAGACTCCAGAAGACTTGGGGAGAAAGGAGGACACGAGGCGGCGAGAAAATGGGCCAGGCCGGCCGGCCTGGGCCCATTGAGCCGGCCGGCCCAGGCCCTTTCCAGGGAGTCTCGGCCTCCCCTTCGACCTAGGGTTTCCTGAGGCTATTTAAAGACCCCTACCACAGGCTCACGCAGAGATCATTCAGGGATACGACATCAAGGAGCAGAATCGAGTTAGACACAAGAGAAAGGCGACATCGGAGGCCTCATCGTCCCTCGACGCCGCTGTAAGTTGGAGGACAGCAAGGGATCCATCCCTTGCTGGAGATTTCGTCACCATGATCGACTACGCTTCACCTAGCTTCATGGGGTAAAGTCCTTGTTTGTTCATGGGTTTGTAAGGAGATCTTGAGTTGTAATTGCCGAATCCTTTATGAGATTGATCAATCACGATTCTTGTTGATGATGCTTTGATGCTTAATAGTTCGCGACTTGGCTTTGGGTTTGCTTTGCTCTTGCATGGTTTACTTAGATTACATCAACTATTGCGTTCTTGTTGATTCGTTACCGATTATCCTCGTGTAGTGACCGTATGCGGGAGGGAAAGGTTTTGATCTTGGAACACACCTTTGGTAGATTAGATCTGTTCTTTGTTGCTTGGCGATTACATCTCTAGCGATCCTAGACCCTATGGACAAATGCTCTTCATATCTTGTGCACACACTCATTGCTCACTAGTCTAGATTGGATTAGATTGGTTAGATTAGATCTATTTCACACTCAATCACTCAATATAGATCTTTTACCAACATCATTAGTGCTTAGTTAAGCATAGTAATACACTTGTTTCGTGGATTGATAAATCTTGGGGGAATACTCTAAGGGAAAAGCTACATGATCTGTGCGCTTGCGGTACGTAAATTGGCGCTCTAAGGAGCGTCAACAAGCTTTTCTGGCGCCGTTGCCGGGGAACAAGCGATTTTGCTATGTTTAACTTTGTATTAATTTTGTTGGTTACTAACACCTAACCTTTTCCCTAGAAAATTTTTGTTTTTTTTGTTTTTGTTTTGATTGTCTGATGGCCCATCTCATTCAACACGTGGAGGAAGG
The DNA here is from genome assembly GCF_016808335.1 of Panicum virgatum. NCBI lineage: Eukaryota > Viridiplantae > Streptophyta > Magnoliopsida > Poales > Poaceae > Panicum > Panicum virgatum. Next base: position 1,716,244 of record NC_053142.1, on the reverse strand, counting down.
AGAAAAATCACTAAGGGATTATGCAAGCCCGCGATCGGAGGACTTCGACATGCAAAAATTAGATTCAGTGTTGCGAGCCACCGAGTACGAGATCAAGCCTCAAATCATCAAGATAGCGGCGGCAAACCCCTTTAGAGGAGATGAGACGGACAACCTATATAGACATATCAAGTGGTTCACAATGCTATGCAATACGGTACAACAAGACGGAGTTCGCTAGCTTGGTTTAGATGGAATCTTTTCCCATACTTGCGGAAGAAGCGAGAAGATGGTTTGCACTTGCATCCTTCGAGGTAAAAGGAAATTGGGATGACTTGATGAAGAAATTTTGCGAGTGGTTCTTTCCGTTAAGCAAGGTTCAACATATTCGGAAGCAAGTGATCAACTTCGCGCAAGGAGAAGAGGAAGGGATAGATCAAGCATGGGATAGATTCAATGGATTGATTGAACAAGGACCGAAGCTCAGATTTTCCAGTGATGTACTCTTGCATACCTTTTACTTTTCCCTAACCCCCGAGTGCATGCAGTTTGTTCAAATGTGTGCAGGAGGAGATCTCATGGAGAAAACACTCACGGAAGCCGCCCAACTCCTACAAAAAATCAGCAAGGGTGCGGCCAAGAGATTGGGAAAAACGATGTTCGGCAAGCTCTGAGGAAGAATCTCAAGTGCGGGTGCTTGCTGGAATTTTCAGAAAAGAGACATCGGAAGTGAGGGAAGAACAACCGAAGCATGGGAAAGTCATAGAGACAAACCACGATGAAGGAGCATCGATCCGGAGTGCAACGAAAGACGACCCGGAAAATAAAGGAAGAACCTTGGGCACCGCCAAATCGCGAAGGGAATTCGAGCAAATGGATTGGATACTAATTGATTTCGAGAGATTATTCGACAAAGCAAGACCGCATCCAAATCAGCGAGGAATGACGAAGGTGATAGCGGAAGACTTCCCGCCAGATAACCACACGGGATATACATTTGGCAAGGAATTGGCCGGCGATATTATTCGGAAACTTTTTGAAGAAAAAGAGGAAGAGATTGACTTGGACGAAGTGCTGGAGGTCAAAAGGATCATGGGAGTGAAATCGGAATCATCACCCTACGCGCACATAGCCCAAGTATATGCGATTGGAAGCGATCAAGGCGAAGGTAATCCATCACCCACACCACGTGTTGATTGCAAGATAGACGGAGTAAAATGTTGCAATGTTTTATGTGACGTTGGCGCCCATGTTATTGTGATGAGTTCCAAGGTTTATGCTATGCTTTTTAACGAAACACCGAACCTAGATGCTACAATCATTAAATTGATCATGGGAGATGGTAGGTTAATCAAACCGCTAGGAGTGCTTAGAAATCTAAATGTTGCCATAGCGGGTAAAGAAATTCCTACCGACTTTTTTGTGATTAATGCTAGTGATGATGAACATGAAAGCATAATTCTTGGAAAACCCTTTCTCAAATTAGTAAATGCTATTCTAGATGTTGGGAAAGGGATTGTCACTTTTGATCTAGATGGAGAGAAGCACACTTTCAAAATTCATTCATAATCGTCTCGTGCTCTACCTCTACCTCTTGATAACGAAGGGGTAGAGAGCATTCGTTTCATTGATTCCTTCAGGGATCCTCTCCAATGCACTTTGGAGAATGGGGATGCTCAAGATGATCAAGATGGAGAACTAGTGGAAACAATGGAAGAGTTGAAGCCGCAACACGGGAATTTGGAGGAAGAAAAATTTGAAGACATTGGAGAATTAGATCAAGAAGAGGATGGTGTGCCCGATGTTGGGATGAAGCCGCTCCCCAAGGGATTGAAATATGAATTTTTGGGTGATGGCAAGATTTTTCCGGTGATTGTTAGCGAAGAATTGAGCCTGGAAGAGACGGAGAGGTTGCTGAATTTATTAAAGAAGCACAAAAAGGTGATTAGCTACTCGATTAATGACATGAAAGGTATTAGCCCCGCTTTTTGCACACATCATATACAACTCGAGGAGCAATACAAGCCGGTCAAAGAGCATCAAAGAAGGTTGAGCCATGCCATGCGTGATGTGGTGAAGAAGGAGGTTATCAAATTGTTGAATGCCGGAATAATATACCCCGTGCCACATAGTGAATGGGTAAGCCTCGTGCATTGCGTTCCAAAGAAAGGAGGACCCACGGTTGTGAAAAATGAGAAGGAGCAATTGATACCGCAAAGAACCATCACGGGATGGAGGATGTGCATCGATTATAGAAAATTGAATAAGGCAACGAGGAAGGATCATTTTCCACTACCATTCATTGACGAGATGCTAGAAAGGTTGGCAAAGCATTCACACTTTTGTTACCTTGATGGATACTCGGGATTCTTCCAAATACCTATTCATCCGGATGATCAACATAAAACCACATTTACTTGCCCGTATGGAACTTTTGCATATCGGAGGATGCCTTTTGGATTGTGCAATGCGCCCGCTTCTTTTCAAAGGTGCATGATGGCTATATTTTCAGATTTCATAGAAGGGATTATGGAGGTATTCATGGATGATTTCTCGGTGCATGGTACTAGCTTTGAAAATTGCTTGGCAAATTTGGAGAAAGTTCTTAAAAGATGTGGAGAGGTTGATCTTGTGCTCAATTGGGAGAAGTGTCATTTCATGGTGAAAGAAGGAATTGTTCTCGGTCATGTTATCTTCGAGAGAGGGATAGAGGTGGACAAAGCGAAGATAGAAACCGTGGAGAAATTGCCACCACCTACGGACATCAAATCTTTGAGGAGCTTCCTCGGTCATGCCGGATTCTATAGGAGGTTCATAAAGGATTTTTCAAAAATCACCAAGCCATTGACACAACTTCTCCAAAAAGATGTGGAATACACCTTCGATAGTAATTGTCTTCACACCTTTCGAACACTCAAGCAATCTCTCATAAGTGCTCCTATCATGCAACCTCAGGATTGGAATCTACCTTTTGAAATCATGTGTGATGCAAGAGACTACGCCGTAGGAGCCGTTCTTGGACAAAGGAAAGAGGGGAAGGTAAATGCTATCTACTACGCAAGCAAGACTCTCAATGAAGCCCAAGTTAATTATGCAACAACGGAGAAAGAATTGCTTGCCGTGGTATTCGCCTTCGAAAAATTCAGATCATACATAGTAAATTCAAAGGTGATAGTTTATACCGACCATGCGGCAATCAAGTATCTCTTGTCCAAGAAAGATGCTAAGCCACGCTTGATTCGATGGATTCTATTGCTACAAGAATTCGATGTGGAGATAAGGGACAAGAAAGGGGCCGAGAACGTTGTGGCCGACCACCTATCGAGGATGAACCATGGAGATCATGGAAAAGAACCTATCGAGGACCAAATGAGAGATGATCACCTATATAGAATTCTCGACCAAGATAGTTGGATGAATGATATAATAAGGGCAATAAAAGGGATGCCCTTAGATCACTTGGAAAAGAATGCAAAGAAAAGAGTGATCGCGGAAAGAAGAAAATACTATTGGGATCCACCATACTTATATAGATATGGAGAAGATGGAGTCCTAAGAAGATGCATACCGAGGGAGGAACGTGAACAAGTTCTAAGAAAGTGTCACTCGTCGGGATATGGAAGACATTATGGGCACTTTAGAACTCAAGCTATGGTATGGGCTAGTGGATTCTATTGGCCCGAGATGCATGAAGACGCGAAAAGATTTGTTTCGACTTGTCCAGAATGCCAAAGGACGTGGAATATCTCGCAAAGGAATGCCATGCCATTGAACTACAACTTGCAAATAGATCTGTTTGATGTCTGGGGAATCGATTTTCATGGGACCATTCGTGAACTCACATGGGTTTGAGCATATATTGGTGATGGTGGACTATGTTTCAAAGTGAGTTGAAGCTATGCCATGTCTTTAATTTCGCATGTGTGAGAGTGAGTCTTAAATTAGTGTTGAGTCATGAAAACAAAATAAAAAGAGTCTTTGTTTTTTGTCGGATCGTGCAATTTTATGTATGCATTCAGTTTTACTTTATTTTCTTTAAAGCAATTGTTCACGAGCGTTGTCATAAAAATTAATTCGTATTTGTGGAGCTTAGTAAATTATTCGTCCATGTTAATACCCACACTTAAGCTTTGATCTAGCGCTTGGTTTTGATTACACTTGCGTGTATGGCATGATTTGGAGGACTTTAATTTCATAAAAATAATAAAACCCCTACAAACATAAGGTTGATCAAGTTATTGGCAAGTTGAGAGTAAAAATCCTATCATCCACAAGCTATATTCGTTCTACCATAAGTATTGGATGTACATTGAGTTGAGTTAGGATTTCTTTCTCCTGGGAGTTTTAATTTCGAGCAATGATCATATCCGTATTTTTCATATCTGAATTGCTAGCCCCATCAATATTCGGTAATGAGAATTCCTCATTGGAACAACTCATGAAATCTACCAGATTCCAAAACCCGAACCTGAGATTATCTTGTTTATTATCCTCTTCATTGACCACAACCCAATTCTGAGGATAAGTTTTGTTCCTGCGCATGAGTTGTATAAAACATAATTTTGGGATGAAGAAAGGAAGGAGTACTGGAAAGACGGACCAAAGCCGAGCTGGGAAAGCCCCAGGCCGGCCGGCCTACACCTCTTGAGCCGGCCGGCCTAGGCCCCTCTGGTCTCGGCTCGGGCTCCAAAAATTCAGGGAGCAATTCGGGAGAAAGAAAGAAAAGAAAAATAATAATAAGTGAAGAAAAGAATAAATGAAGGGATTCTATGGTTAGAGAAGTGCAAAGAGATATCACCTTGTTGTTTGAACAATATCCTCAATTCCAACCATGTGCAATCCGACAACGAGGACGACACTTGTGCCTTGAAGTCAATCTTTTTGTATGCCTTTGCACATGTCCACCATTCTAAATCTTCTTACCCTTGAACCCCTTACATTATGAAGAAACTCTCATGATCATTGGCTCGGAAGGTAAGAAATCATTAGAAGGTTTTCTTAACTTGACAATAAATGTATATACTTTGCTAGCCTCACCTATAGCCCCACTTTATACTTGAGAGACTTTTGGGAGATGAGAGTTTGCAAATAATACTAGGATAGGCACTTATATCGAGAGACATGAAAGGACTTGTGCAAGATTTTTTGGTCTAACCTTTGTTGCAGGGTATTTTGCTTCTAAAAATTAAAAAAAAATAAAGAAAAAAACCTCAAAGGATGGCAAGAAAAGCAAGTGTTGTCGATATTCAAGTCGTCGGTTAAAGGTAAGAGTCGTGAAGTAATATTGGATGAGTTTTTAAACACCCATGATATGATTATCCTCGCTGCTCCTCTGACCTTTGTTTGAAGAAATATTGTTAGACTTGTTTGCATAAGTAAATTTTGCAGTTTGAGAACTCTCGAGCAACCCTTGGAAGGACTTGATGATTTGATTTGCTCGAGGACGAGCAAAAGCTAAGCATGGGGGGAATGTTGGCGCTCCTTAAGTACCCATTTTGTTATATAATTAGGAGAGGTTTTGGTAAATTCTTCGGGATGATTCATGTACTAACCCGCCACTTGGCGCCCAAACTTGACCCACTGCCGACAGCACTGCCGGATTACTCCATTTGAAGTGCGTGTTAGCCGGAATTACCTTTAGGGTGATGGTTAGCGCACTTGAGCCAGATTCATTCGGGCGGTTCTGCCACAGTGCCTCCAGGGCTATATAAGCAGAAGGGAGGGGTGGGGGTGCCCAACCCTTGGAACCCTAGCCCCCTTTGGTGGCCACCCCCCTCTCTTCCGTGCATCAAGCCTTAGTTATTCTCGCGGATCTAGCAATCCCGTACGTGTGGACTTCATGGAAGTGTTGCGCTTCCATCTGTACTACACCGACATGCTACAGAAGTTTCGCAACCGCGCGTGTAGTGGTAATCCCGTGATCTATAACTACAGTAATCCTAGTTTATATTCCTACAGCGATATCAGGAGCTAGTGATGTCTCATTATAGATTCGGATATGTGCATATGGAGATATGCTTAGTTTCAGATCGATCTATGACCTAGTTTCGAAAACTAGCTGCGAAGGTTGTGCAACGACATACTCCTACCGGTCGGTTTTCCGCCATCGGAGTTAAGTGATGCACATAAACCTGGTTGCTGCGGTTGGAGATCAATGTGTTTGGTCGAATCAAAACTTAGGGCATAAGCCAGATGCATGAGATGCATAGGCCAGTAGATTGGATCTACTGCGAATTTTGTTTTGTTGCAAAAGCGTGTTTTACAATAAAACAATCATAACTTTTGCATATGAACTCAGATTGAGGCGAATTTTATATCGATTTGTATCTACAAAAAAAGTTTGACTTGGTTCAGAACAGCACTGCTGTTTTTGCGAAATTTAGATTTGTGAAATTCGCCCTGAAAGATAGGGTTTTCGGCGTTTTAAGTTCCGACGTCGGAATCGCATAACTCTGTTTTGCAGGTTTTGTGATCGGTATGGCCCCTATGTGTATGTGATGCATGTGTGTAATTGTTTCATGACCTACGTGTCGTGAATATGACAATTCGGCCAAAGCCACATGAATTGTTGCATTTGATGTAATGGCCTACGTGCCAACCTGTGATGATCCAAGTCGTGAATGTAAGTTCTAGTTCTTGGAGTTTTCATCACATGAAGGATGGTGCACATGTACATGGAGATGGAGATGAACATGGTGAACAAGTTCCATGAAGATGGAGATCTACATGGCGAACAAGTTCTATGGAGATGGAGATCACCATGAGAACAAGGGCCATACTGATTCACTATTATGTGCTTGCCGTTCTTAACATTTTACATCTACGTGCGTCATAGTAGAAGTAGAACGCTCCCTCATTAATTTAGAGCAATCAAGCTCTAACAACTAAACCTTGCACTGTCCCATGTCTTGTACGATTGGTGGTGGGTCTATGAAAGTAGGGTGCCACTGGTTTTCTTTGACTAGACAGACTGCATCGGATACATGCACGCATAAAGGGTTGGTTAGGTTGACATGGTCATCTTAACGGTTAAGGACCTTGGGGCATAAAGGTTGGGAGCAAGACATGGAGATGTCACCCAACAACAAGAGTCATATGAGATATGATTAGCAAGAGTTCCTTACCGATCTACCTCGTCTTGTAGCGGTGATGAAAAAGCTCATTAGTGGACGTGCTAGTAGTGGGTCTTGATTTTCTAAGAATCAAAAGAGGGATATTGATTTTAGTGGTAGTAAATTCTATTAAATTGTTTAATATCATTTACTCAAACATGAATACTTTTGTCTTAGTATTTTGCATTTATTTTGTTGTAGATCAATGGCTCAAAACCAACCTTTTGCTTTACGTTCTGTACTTGAGAGCAACAAATTGAATGAGACAAACTATGCGGATTGGATCCGCAACCTGAGAATTATTTTCAGGACAGCTAACAAGGAAGATGTTCTAGATAACCCACTGCGAGAAGAGCCTTCTGCAGATGCCCCTGCTACTGAAAGGAATGCTTACAGTAGAGCGGTTGATAAAAACTGTGAAGTGAGCTATCTCATGCTAGCCTGCATGGAACCTGAGCTGCAGATGCAGTTTGAGAATAACCATGCGGCGCACGATATGGTCGTGGTGCTACGGGACATATTCCAGACTCAGGCCAGGATTGAAAGGTTCAATGTGTCCAAGGCCTTTGCTGAAACTAAGCTAGCAGAAGGAGCATCAGTAGGGCCGCATGTAATCAAGATGGTTGGTTACACACAGAGGTTGGAGAAGCTTAGCTTCCCACTTGGCCAAGAGTTGGCCACTAATTTCATTCTTGCTTTTCGAACTAACACATGCATGGGGCTGCGAAGGGCTTGAATGAGCTGTGTGTCATGCTCAAAATGGCAGAGAGTGATATCAAGAAAAGCACATGTGGCAGCCATGCGATGGCTATCCAGAATAAGCCTACTTTGAAGAAGAAAGGTTCTTCTTGAAAGAAGAAGAAGAAGAAGGGCAAGGCTAAGGTTGCGAACCCCAAGCCAAACCCTACACCCAAGGTAAAACCTGGACCAGCTGCAGACAAGAAGTGCTTTTATTGTCACCAGCCAGGACACTGGAAGAGGAACTACAAGCTATACGTAGCCACACAAAAGAATCATTCTTATACCTCAGGTACGCTTGTTGTTCATATTACAAAAGAATCATTCTTCTACCTCAGGTGAACCGACTTACTTAGGAGCCATCAACTCGGGTTTCCGATAGTCAAAGTGGTATGTATAAAAGAAGAGAAACCTCTTGTGGGTAGGTTTCGGTTGGAGATTCTGGGGTTTCCCTGAGAGGGGCGGTCCCATCAGATCAAACCAAGGGTTTGCCTTCTCGGGATTCCCACAGACTTCTCCTCCTAGATTATGCCTCTTGTTTTGCAAAGTACTTTCGGCCTTGTGAATGCAGTCGATGAGTGTAGAGTGTACACGATCAATCCCTGAGAACACATAGCCCGACCATTCTTGTGGTAGGCTTAATGTTTATGGGCACTGCTGTGCTTTGGATGAGCCAAGAGCGGATTCTGCAAGCTTGATGCATCCCTCAATTAATCGTGAGACTTGGTCTACTCAATCGAGTAGTTCTGAATTGACGTTCTTAGGGCACTTAATTGACTTGAGATAAGCTACGTATTTTCTGAGGGTTTCGGAAAGCTAAAGGTTTTCGGAGTTAAAGTTTGCGTTAGACTCCACCGACTCGCGGATTCGAGTCAGAGTTGACA